>NC_051240.1:6403471-6440971 GCF_015220715.1 Pygocentrus nattereri | reverse complement strand
AGAGAGAAAGACAGATACACAGAGAAAGACAGTGAGAGAATAGAGAGAAAGAGAGACAGAGAGAAAGACAGATAAAGAGAGAAGGGGGCAGAGAAAGAAAACAGAGACAGAAAGAGAGAGAATGACAGATACACAGAAAAAGACAGTTATAAATACACAGAGAGAGACAGAGAGAAAGACAGACAGATACACAGAGAGAGAGACAGTGAGAGAATAGAGAGATAGACAGAGAGAAAGACAGACAGATACACAGAGAGAAAGACAGATAAAGAGAGAAGGAGGCAGAGAAAGAAAGAACAGAGAGACAGAAAGAGAGAATGACAGACACATACAGAGAGAGAGAAAGAAGTGAAGTCAGTTGTTTTTGACCTCATAGTCAAATTAGTTGGCGCTGCTGTTGAGTGGAGGTGGATTTTAATGAGTTTTTCGTGTCTCCAGCTCTGCTGCAGATGCTCATATTACACCGTCAACCTCAGTCCTAATAATGAGTGTTTAGAAATAGTTCTGATTACTGTCGTATGCTAAATTTTGATATGTGGGTTTTTAAAGTGTAAACAATTCACACATCCTCTACAGAGGACCCACATAACTGTGACACTGTTCTGTTCATTTTACTGCACAACTTCTATCTTTTATCTGCTCAGTTCAACATTTAGAAAAAAATCATAAAACATGAAATATTAAAAGTGCCATATTCGATTTTCCCATGTTCTGTTTCCCAGTATAAACAGTTAGTATGTATTAAGATGTGCAGAGCTGTGTTCTCTGTAGAGGAGGACTTCACTCGTTTACAGTTAGAAACTCAGGCATATGACGTATATATCAATGGCATAATAACAATCTTCAAAAAGGTTTAAAAGGAGCATAAACATACTGTAAACTACTGTAATTGTATAATAAAATATGTGTACAGTTTCTAAAGACAGTGAGAGAGAGAGAGAGAGAGAGAGAGAGAGAGAGAGAGGGAGAGAGAGAGAGAGAGGGAGAGAGAGAAATTGCATTAAAGTTAAACTTAAAGGTTGTTAAAAAAACAGTTAGTTAGTGTCCAAATACTATGCAGCCACTGTAGGAGCAGTAAGTGGAATTTCTCCTTATCAGTCTTGTAGAACAGACACTTCCAGCAATGTAGCGTTCGGTTCTGCTGAAGTGGAGGAGCTGAAGGACTCCACATTTCACTGTCTGACATCATGTTCAACACAAAGAGCCTGAGCTAAAATTAACCAGAGAGAAAAAAGAAATACAGAGAGAATAAGGCCAGAGAGAGAGAGAGAGAAAGAGAATACAGACAGAAAGAGCGAAAGAGCAGAGAGAAAAGACAGAGAAAAGTGTGGAGTAAGAGAAATAAAATGTGAGAGAGCACAGAGTAAAAGAGAGAAAGAAAAAGGACAGAGAGAAGGAAAGAGCGAGAACGACAAAGAGAGAAGAGAGAAAAACAGAGAGATGAAAGCAAGAAAGAAAGAGTGAGACAGAAGGAGAGAGAAACAGACCAATGGGGAGTCTTTTTCTTCAGGGATGAAGGAATCAAAGTTCAGAGAAAGAGAGAGAGAAGGGGAGAGAGGGAGAGAGGGAGAGAAAGAGAGAAAGAGAGAGAGAAGGCGAGAGAGAGAGAACGAACGGGAGAGAGGGAGAGAAAGAGGCAGAGAAGGAAAGAGAGAGAGACGAAGAGAGAGGAGAGAGAGAGAGAGGTAGAGAGAGAAGAGATGCTGTAATTGAAAGCGCCTCTGAGGCTGTGGGTGTTAAACACAGCTCAGCTCTCTGCTCTTTATCTCCCGCTGTCAGCACAGAGAGCAGCGGAGTGATGCAGGATGGAGGCGGAGCTCTGCATGTCAGCTCTAATTGATCATGTTCTTACTAACACAAATACAAACACACTTTCTCCTGTGCTTTGAGGGCAGATAAAAGCGAAACAAAGCTCAACAAAGCTCAGCTGGCCACAACAAAGCCATTTATTTACTCTCACTCAGTTCTGAATCATTATGAGCTTGTGTGTGATTATTCCCTCCATCCACCGCTGTGACATCAGTCCTGCTTCTCCCTCCTGTAGAGTTGAAAATCATCTGTGTTTCAACGCTCTAAACTTAGTATTCAGTGGCTACTATGAATTATTCAATATCTTCTATGAATTACACAGTAACTGTTATGAATAATTCAATAACTACTATGAATTATTTAGTAACTATGGTGAAATATTCAGTGGCCACTATGAATTATTCAGAATCTACTATGAATTATTTAGTATCCACTATAAATTGTTCAATATCTATGTCACGCTTGTGAGTCCGCATTCGGACTTGGACTCCAACTCCCAGAATACATGACCTCGGACATCAACGCGCTCCTATCAGCGCTCACAATCACCTGACTTTTAACTATCTGCACCTGTTCATTGTAATTGATGAGAGAACAAAAACCCGGGCTTTAGACTGAGTCTTTGCGAGGTGTTGTTTCACTGACATTGGTTTATTGGATTGACCATGTTTATGACCCTCTTTGCTTCTGTATTTGACTACGTCTTTTGCCTTCTGTTACTGTACCTTTGCTGTTTTTTGGATATTGGTTTCGATCATTTGCAAATCCTTTTCAACCTATATTCAATTGAATACACTACAAAGACAAGATATTTAATGTTCAAACTGATCAATTTTATTGTTTTTTACAAATATTCACTCATTTTGAATTTGATGCCTGCAACACGTTCCAAAGAAGTTGGGACAGGGGCAACAAAAGACTGGGAAACTTGAGGAATGCTCAAAAAACACCTGTTTGGAACATTCCACAGGTGAACAGGTTAATTGAAAATTAATTGGAGCATCCCTGAAAGGCTCCGTTCACAAGCAAGGACGGGGCGAGGTTCACCACTTTGTGAACAACTGCGTGAGCACATAGTCCAACAGCTTAAGAGCAACGTTTCTCAACGTGTAATTACAAGGAATTTAGGGATTTCATCATCTACAGTCCATAATATCATCAAAAGATTCAGATAATCTGGAGAAATCTCTGCAAGTAAGCAGCAAGGCAGAAAACCAACATTGAATGCCCGTGACCTTCGATCCTTCAGGCGGTACTGCATTAAAAACCCACATCATTCTGTAACGGATATTCCCACATGGGCTCAGGAGCACTTCAGAAAACCACTGTCAGTGAACTTAGTGAAGTGCAAGTTAAAACTCTGCCATGCAAAGCGAAAGCCATATATCAACAACACCCAGAAACACTTCCGGCTTCTCTGGGCCGAGCTCATCTGAGATGGACTGACGCAAAGTGGAAAAGTGTCCTGTGGTCTGATGAGTCCACATTTCAAATTGTTTTTGGAAATCATGGACGTCGTGTCCTCCGGGCCAAAGAGGAAAAGGACTGTCTGGATTGTTATCAGTGAAAAGTTCAAAAGCCAGCATCTCTGATGGTGTGGGGGTGTGTTAGTGCCCATGGCATGGGTAACTTGCACATCTGTGAAGGCACCATTAATGCTGAAAGGTACATGCAGGTTTTGGAGCAACATCTGCTGCCATCCAAGCAACGTCTTTTTCAGGGACGTCCTGCTTATTTCAGCAAGACAATGCCAAGTCACATTCTGCACGTGTTACAACAGCGTGGCTTCGTAATAAGAGTGCAGGTACTAGACTGGCCTGCCTGCAGTCCAGACCTGTCTCCCATTGGAAATGTGTGGCGCATTATAAAGTGCAAAATGTGACAATGGAGACGTTTGAGTGTTGAATGGAAAGGTGATGTAACACAGTGGTAAACACGCCCCTGTCCCAACTTCTTTGGAACATGTTGCAGGCATCAAATTCAAAATGAGTGAATATTTGCAAAAAAACAATAAAGTTTATCCATTTGAACATTAAATATCTTGTCTTTGTAGTGTATTCAATTGAATATAGGTTGAAAAGGATTTGCAAATCATTGTATTCTGCTTTTATTTATGTTTTACACAACGTCCCAACTTCACTGGAATTGGGGTTGTAATATTCAGTAACTAAAATGAATTATTCAGTATCTACTATGAATTCTTCAGTAACTACTATGAATTATTCAGCAACTACTACAAATTATTCAGTAAGTACTATGAATTATTTAGTAACAGTGACAGTGAATTATTTCATTTCCACTATAAATAATTTGTTGAGTGGCCTGAATTACTTAATAACTGTTATGAATTATTCGATGACTAATACAAATCTTTTAGAATGTACCATACAGTATATACACACACACACACATCATCTAAGCCGCTTCTCCTTCTGGGTTGCGGGGGGGGGGGCTACTGGAGCCTATCCCAGCTGTCATTGGGCAAAAGGCAGGATACACCCTGGACAGGTCGCCAGTACATCGCAGGGCCATAACGTATATAGTACAACCTAATTTCCAAAAAAAGTTGGGACACTGTGCAGATAAATAAAAAATAGGATACAATGATATGCAAGTTATATAAACCATACTTTTGAAGGAAAATACTACAAAGACAGAAAAATGTTTTCCCATTCTTGTTTGATATAGGATTTCAGCTGCTCAGCAGTTTAAGCTCTCATTTTCTTTTCATAATATGCCAAATGATATCTGTGGGTAACAGTTTGTACTGCAGGAAGGTCAGTTTAGCACCTGGACTCTTTTAATACAGAGCAATGCTGTTGTAATACATGCAGAATGGGGTTTGGTACGTCTACCTGAAATAAGCAAGGCTTTACCTGAAAAAGATGTTGTCTGGATGGCAGCATATTTTACCAAAACATGTTTATATTGTTCAGCATTAATGGTGCCTTCACAGATGTGCACATTACCCATGCCATGTGCACTAATGCACCCCTATACCATATTGGATACCAGCGTTTGAACTGTGCCCTGATAACATGCTGAGTGTTCTTTAGCCTGGAGGACACAGTGTCCATGTTTTCCAAAAAAAAAAAAAAAATGTAAACGTTCGTTCATCAGACCACAGAACACTTTTACACTCCCCTCAGTCCATTTTAAATGTGCTCAGGCCAAGAGAAGGTGGCAGTGTTTCTGGATCTGGTTTATAAATGATTTCTTCTTTGCATTTTAGAGCTTTAATTTGCATTTGTTTGCAAGACAGTGGTTTTCTGAAGTGTTTCAGAGCTCATGAGTTATTTCCACTGTAGAATCGTGTCTGTTTTTAATGCAGTGCTGCCTGAGGGCCTGAAGATCATGGCCAGCATATACTGGTTTTAATGATGTTATGTACTGTAGATGATGAAAGGCAAAAGTTCTCTGCTATTTTACGTTGAGAATTGTTATTTTTGAATTGTCGCACTATTTGATTGTGCACTTTTTCACAGATTGATGAACCCCTCCTCATCTTTACTTCTGAAAGCCTCTCTGAGATGCTTTTTTTGTATTCAATCATGTTACTGTAACGGGGAGCGAGGAGGCGGGCGCATGCGCAGAGAGAAGCGAGATTTATTAAGGGCAAATCCAAAATCAGGGTCATAACGGTCCAAAGTCAGATGAACAACATGAATAGATCGGGGGGCAGACATGACAGACAAACCAGAATCCAACAAAACAAGCAGAACAGAACAGAACAAGCAGAACATCCAACACAGCAGATAACAGTTCAGACAAACAAAGACCAGCACTAGACTAATGAAAGCACAGGGCTTAAATACAAGAAGGCTAACGAGGTTTCACAAGACACAGGTGGAAACACAGGTGAAAATAATCAGGGGAGGAGTCACCAAAACAAGGGGCTGAACTTGGAAACCAAAACAAATGCACATGGAAGATCAAAACACAACACGAACACATGGACAGGACTGGGAGGGGCCAATCATGACAGTTACTGACCTGTTGCTAATTATCCACCAGGTGCTTTTTTTTTTTTTAGCATTACACAACTTTACCAGCCTTTTGTTGCCTTGGTCCCAACATTTTTGGAACCTGTTGCTGACACCAAATTCACAATGGGCAATAAATAATAAAATTTGTCAGTTTCAACATTTGATATGTTGTCTTTGTTCTACTTTCAATGAAATATATGGTTTGAATGATTTGCACATCATTGCATTTGGTTTTTATTTGCATTTTGCACAGTGTCACAACTTTTTTGGAAATGGGGTTGTATATGAATTATACAATGTCTGCTACAAACTTTTCGGTATGACCATCTTCTGTCGGTCAGCAATAGAGAGCCTACTGACCTACTGATCTACCCATCCACTAGAAAGGAGACAATAAGTCAAATGTGTAATAACTATCTTGCTTCCAGTTTGGACACTTTAGAATGCCCTCCCCCCTGGTCATCCTGGTCTGGGTCCAGGTCTGCTGTCTAGTCCTCCATCCACTCATGATCAATCTCCTGCAGCTAGTTCTGGACTCATTCATTCTGATGCATTTCTATGCTGTTTTTATCTTCACTTCTTCTGAAGGTTTAATAGAGTTAATAGTTCTAATTGAATTTTAGAATAGAGTTCTAGTTCTTCCAGTTCTCAATATACACACGTAACAGCAAAAATATCTATTGCTAAGATTCTTCACAAGGCCTTTTGCTTTTAATTTCATTGTAGGAAGTTTCAGGCCATGTTGATGGACAAAACCCCATCAGACTCTCTGGTGAGAGTCATAAATCTGATTTGCCAGACTAGCTGTTACCAAACCTGACAGGTGGTCAAACCACCATGACCAAAATTGCCAAACTTCATTTGGAGTTTCAAGATTTTCTTTGACCTTCATTGTCAAACATTAAAGCCTTTGAAGTTGTTATGTAAATTTATGATACAATGATATTTCTTGCTGTAGAAGCTACAGTGAAACTACAGCGTTGACAGTAGTTGAAGTAGTGAGTGAGAAGAACGTTTCAAAGTTCTAAAATACCTTCAGATAATTCTAAGCTGCTATGGCATTTTAAATGTAATGAAGGTTTGTTAAAGTATAACCAAGGCCCTTTACCCTCGCATGTCTTGTTTACGAAGTAAAGAAGGATCCTTGAAAAGGTTTTTAGAGAAGCGAAAGTGGCTCTTTGACACTCTTAAGAAAAGTTTTTCAAGGGTTCTGTAGTTAAGATAATAGTTCTACCTTGAACCATGAACATTTAACCATTCATTTGCAAGCTTAAAAGGTTCTTCTGATTGAGAAGAATTGATTCTTTGATTGAGAATGTGTTGTGTATGGTTCTATATAGAAACCTTTAGAAAAGGGGTCTATATAGCACCAATAGGGTTCTGCTATTGCAACAACAAGCTTGTAACAATAGATGAACTCTTTTTGGTGCCACCCACATCAAGCATACAGTCCGTCAATCTGAAGAACTATTTCTCCTCGCAAAGAACCATTTAAGCATTACATGATTCCATATATAACTAAAGGTTCTGAACAGAACCGCTCTCTTTACTAAAGAACCCTTGCAGAACCATCTTTTATAACAGTGGGCCTTTAGCTTTTAATCAAAGACAGCACAAAAGAAATGGATCTCAGTGGAAGCTTCTCACAAATGGGCGCTTCATGCTGAGGACTTTAGAAAGCGTTACTTCCTCTGCTTCTTGTTAGCAGGGAGAACCTGGTTCCCACGAGTTAATCAAAAGCTTGACTTTTCTCAAATGAAATAATAAGATGACTCCCACCATAACGAATTAAACAGCATCTGATTGGCTGTAATTGGGAATCTGTTGGAAATGGTGATTAGTTTGTGGAGCTCTCAGCAGGAAGTGAAGCAGCTTCAGCAGGAAGAGAAGTTTGTTTTGATGCGTTGTGCTTCAGAAAACAGAGAATATCTGGCAACACTGAGAAAAAGTGATGCACTGAATTCACTCGATTGAAATGTGCGCATCGTTTCCGCATTAATCACGGCAACACAGTTACTGACAGAAGTAAGTAAAGTGAAAGACAAAGCTTTGGTGCTGGACTGTATTTCATTCAGGTGTATAAATCAAGTCAGTGAGGACATGGCAACTTTTTTGTTTTCTTTCATTGCTGAGAAAACAGTTATGTATGCATGTGTGATAATAACATCCATCACACCACCTCCAGGGTTTAATTAAACTACACGCCATTCTTTTGAGTCTCTCTCACTGCATATGTATGTGTGATGGAGTGTGACTGAATGTGTGATGCCTAAAAACCGTAAGAACCCCGTAAAAAATACATCGAAGACAATCATGAAAAGAAAACAAATAGTGTTAGGACGCCTCCATTGTTGCAAACAGCACCGTAGTTTAATGAAGTTATACGGCACTCGTTTTGACTAATTTACACTCTATGGAGTTAATAGGCCCAAACGCTCACTGTGAGGGTTCATTGCTATATTGGTTGATATGTATCAGAAGGAGGCCTGAAGAAGGCAGGTCAGGTTTATTAGGGACTATCTAGATGTCGTTGTAGAAGGGCACAGCAGGGGTCAGAACATGGCCAGATAAGGCCATTTAGTCATAACTAGAAACAAGAAGATATCACTCTTAGGTTGATTTCTGAATTAGTAAAGAAAACGGTTCTATATAGAGCTATGAATGTTCAAAAAACCCTTTGCATGATTTACTAGCTCTTTGCATGGCGAAATGGATCTTCAGACTGATGGAGAATGTAGATGGGTCTATATAGAACCTCTTTGAAAAGAGTTCTGTATAGCACCAAATGGGATTTTTCTAATGTTATGATGTCAAGCTTGTATATATGTAAAGAAAATTGTTATAGAACCATGAACACTCAAAGAACCTTTCGCATGATTGCTCAAAGGGTTCTTCAGTTTGCAGAGTGCTGTAGATGGCTTTATATAGCACCTTTTTGAAAAGGGTTCTTTACAGCACCAGAAAAGGTTCTGCTACTGTTACAATGTCAAGTCTGTAACAATAACAGAACCTCGTTTGGTGCTATAGAAGCATTTTCAAAAAGGTTTGATATAGAAACATGTGCAGCACATTCATTCTATCAATTTGTAGAATAATGCAAAGAATCATCCAAAGGGTTCTTTGAGTGTACATACTTCTATACAGAACCGTTTATCTTACAAAGAACCCTTCAAGAACCATCTTTTTTAAGTGTGGCGATAATTGGCAAACAGCAGGGTCGAAACGAAGGGTCTCACAAAGCAACATTTCTGGTTTAGTCTGACTTTAAACATAAAGTCAGTAACCAAGTTGCCTTAAATGTTTGAGTTTGTTGACCTTCTAATAGTGATAGTAAAATATATACATTCAGAGTGCATTTCATATGTACTCAATAATCCGATCATAATCAGATTTCTGCAGTTATCTGATTATTCAAACGGTCATGTAAACAGCACACGCTGATTTCCTGGATCGGAGTAAGGATTAAACATCCGATTAGGAAATCTGACGAAGAGAGCTGGATTTTAGCTCAGTAATCTGATTTCTCAGCTCATGTAAACTCTTACTCTGATTTCTTTCTGATTTCTCAGTCTGCATAAAGCAGACAGTGGTACCGGAAATAAGCAATCAGCATCGCCGTGAGATCGTAGCAAAACATGTAAACCAAATACAAGCCTGACGAAATGAACGATTGGAATATTCTTCATCTTCTAGATCATATATCTTCACATTTTCAAGTAAAGTGACTTGGTGTTTTAAAAAAAGCCGTGGTATGAAGTTTGAGTCCTACATTATGTTTATGTCACATCTTGTTCCACGTGTTTATTGGCTGGTTGCGAAACAGAAATCCAATTAGTGTCCAACTCGTGTAGACCCGTTTTCCCCATTATCTGATTACTCAAGTGCATGTAAACGTGCCAATCGGATTACTGGCAACATCTGATTTTCTGCAGTTATCAGATTATTAAGTGCATGTAAACGCACTCAGTGATTTACAAAATATCTATTTAGCTTTTATTTATTTATTTATTTATTTATTACTGCGCACAGATCAGGTGTATTTTTGGCATGTGTGAGTTATGGTGGCAAACTTGTCCAACCTGCCCGATTTATAATAACTTGGCAGGAATTATTATGATCCAAATAAGTCCAAATGTAATGTTATATTGTCACAAATATTGTTCCATCCATCCATCCATCCATCCATTTTCTAAGCCGCTTCTCCGTCAGGGTCGCGGGGGGGGTACTGTTATTTTTTTAAAAAAGCATAAACAGACTAACTGGATAAATAGTTTTAAGTGCTGGATTAGCTACAACATCAACTTGGTAGCATAGCACAGTAAACTGAACACTTACCAGTAGCTCTAAATAAACACTGTAGATGACCATTTTGAATGAGTTTGGATTTTGGTGTTCACCTTGCTGCCCACAAAAACAATAAAAACAACAGTGTATATATATGTGTGTGTGTGTGTGTGTGTGTGTGTGTGTGTGTGTGTGTGTAAATTAAACTAGATACAGACAGGACATGATGACAGCACGGCTTATGGAGGAGGCAAGTGCAGATCCAGGATGAGGTGGGGTCAGTGTGGTGATGGAGAGTGTCAGGATATTAAAGATGTCTGTGATTTTATAGAACTGTCTGTTGAACGTTGGATGCTACGAGCTAGTCTGTGAGCATGCAAACTGCCTCCAGTCATTTCCTGCAATGACACATCACCCCAGTGCCCCTGCCCCCGGTGTACGATAGCGCACTGTGCAGTGATTCATTACCCACAACCTCATTTGAGGCTTCAGTGGCCGTGCTGTATATCGCACTAAACCAACTCATGAATTTAAATATAGATACGTGTGTGACTCCCAGGAGATGAGAGTGGATTTTCACAAATGCCATGTGAAAACAGACATCAGGACCTGATAGAAACTGCTACCTTCTAGCTGTGTGACACCGTGTCAAAGCATGGAGGCTGGAGCAGCTGTTAACAGGTAATCACTGTGGCTGCCGCAGTCAGACTGAGCTGTTTAATAGGAGATAGTTGCTCGATGAGGGTTTTACAGTGCAACTAGGCAAAAGCATGAAGAATACAGCAGATGAAGCACGTAGACCTTATGCTGCTTTTACACATTGGCAATAGGCAATAGATGGACAACAGAAACCTGGATGTTTCATTGTTTAATGGAGCAGTGGTGGAAGATTCTGCCATCACCTGTGGCAACGGTGTTTCTTTCACAACTTTTGCTATTGACTGTCATGGTGGAATAAACCAGATGTAGTTCCATCCAAGGTGCAAAATACTGGGGATCCTCAGGGTCTGGGACCTCTTAATTAATCTCTTGGACCTCCTGAATGTCTCAAAATAAAAAGTATGAGGGCTCCCTGAAAATAAACTGCTGACATTAAGCTGTCTGATAAGGAAAAATGTACCCTCAAATGCAAATTCAGGGAAAGATCATTGCTGCTTCACCCACAGTCGCCGAGTTTATGGTATTCTTGACTTACTAGAGCTGCGGCACTGGTCTGCCTGAGGGTGTCGCTGTAGCAAACTGATTCACCCTGTTGGTCCTTCATAGCCTAAGAACTGTACCTATGCCTGTCCAGTTCCCCAAGAGTTTGGTGGAAAGAGTGAACTGTTACTCATTTCTTAAACTGAAGACAGGTAAGGAGATGCATAAGATGTTAGTTAATGTGTGGAAGAGCACATTACCAAACTTAAAAAAAAAAAAAAAGCATTTCCAGAAGAAGAATTGTTAAACAAAATATTCTGTTGCCACTGAAGCATCAGCGCTGCTGCGGCAAGTGAGTTAGCAGCCAGCCAAAGTTGGAGTAGCCAGCCAGCTTGAGCCCTTCCTCAAACACTAGGGGCTATTTTGCACACGGGGCCTAAGCATTTATGTGAATTCCTTCCTGAACGTTCGTGAGAACACATTTATGAAAAACATTCGCGTCTGTTCAAAACACTTCTATGTTAAAACAGTGGCTAACCTCATCGCACATGACCTAAAATGCCTGTAATGCTACTTCCATGGCAGTGTTTACGTGCCTTCATTGGCTGTGTATGATTTCCAATATTGTTATGAGGCATAAGTGATTACATTGTTAGTTACACAAGTGTCAAAAATATGCATTCTACATCAGTGGGTTAGAGTTCATATTTTTTATGTTTACTTTGGTGTCAAAAAAAGGTTAAAATATGGCAAAAGGACTGGCCAGTCTACTGAGTTGCTCTGAAGGCTGATAAACAGCTAAGTAGCGGTAGCATCATAATTGCCAGTGAGATGTGCTAGCTTGCTAGTTATTGTTCAGATATGTATAGGCAGACAGTTCTGTATGTGATCTACTACTGACTAGATAGCGTGATGTTACTACTGAAAACAAGCTAAACTGAAAAAGCTGCTTTTTGTTAATTTTGATGCATGAAATTGTAGAATTCAAGAGACTCTGTGATGGCGACCACCAATTTACAGTGATTTTATTTTGTTTTACTATTTTCACTCGTGTGAGGATAAAATTATAAAAAGCTTGTATGTGAAAACTTACTTTAGTATTTAGTGTCCCAGTTGCTGAACAATCGCCTTTTTTCAGAATGATCAGTTTGTAAATAGTTGGCCTGTGTAAGTAGCTTGGAAATCGCAGTGCTAGAACCGTCAGCCTGCACACGTAGCCTCTTAAACTCCTTGGAACCACTGGTAGTACCAAAATGCACTTCGTCATATTCTTCATGACTGTAATAATTCATAAGCTACATTCAAAAGGTGGGTGTCATATGAGGCTGTAACTGTCTTCTTTCCAGTCAGATAGATGGGTGATGTCATTTTAAACCGATAAAATAAAAGAAGCTCAACTCACTTTTCTTTTTCTTTTTCTTTTTTTTTCAACTGAAAGTCGAGTGAAAGGGAAGGTTCACAAGACAGTAGTGCTCCTGCTATGATGTATGGTTTGGAGACTGTGGCTCTGTCTAAAAGACAGGAGGCTGAGCTGGAGGTGGCGGAGATGAAGATGCTGAGATTTTCGTTGGGAGTGACAAGGATGGACAAGATTAGAAATTAGCAGATCAGAGGGACAGTGAAGGTGGAGCAGTTTGGAGATAAAGCCAGAGAGGCCAGGTTGAGATGGTTTGGACATGTGTTGAGGAGGAATAGTGGATATATTGGTCAAAGAATGTTGGAGATGGAGCTGCCGGGTAGAAGGAGAAGAGGTAGACCTCAGAGAAGGTTTATGGATGTAGTGAAGGTGGACATGGAGATGGTTGGTGTGAAAGTAGAGGAGGCAGTGGATAGGGCAAGATGGAGGCAGATGATCCGCTGTGGCGACCCCTAAAGGGAGCAGCCGAAAGAAGAAGAAGAAAGTCGATCCATTGTTCCACAAATCTGGGCTATTAACTATAAACAGATGGCGTCTCTTCAGTGATCTGCTCTGTAAAAATTATTTTTATGAAATAAAACAAAGAGCATTTAAGATTAAAATTTAAAATATTGCAACATGTGTAGATCATCAAACCATTTTCTGTTAATTTAAGGGGAGCTTTTACCAAATAAATAAATAAATAAATACAAACAAAAAACTGCATTTATTTTATGCAGTTACTGAATAATTTGCCTTATGATTTGGTCAGATAAATTTAGATGGACAAACCAAAATATATAAAGAGGGAAATAATAACGGGTGGCTTTTGGTCATATTTTGTACTTTTAAAAGAGGAAATTCCATAAATACATAAATAAAATAAGTCCATAAGTAACTGGTGTGTAAGAGCGTTTACTGAGGTTGTTTTTGGACTGAAATCTCCGAATCTGGTCTAAGAAACTGCTGAAGTGGTTCATGAACTAATATCTCCTATTCTGTGTATATTAGTGTTTTTCAGGTTGTTTAGGACTAATAATTCCAGCGGTCAAGTACAGAAGTGAATATCGGGTGCTGTACCTTGTTGAGGTTCTCACACGTGTGGCTATATGAATCACATAGTAAACATCAGAGATACTGAATCACGGAACCTTCCAACATTTCCTCTCAGGGAAAAATGTCCTGCTCATGAAAAATGTCCTTTACCAAGTGCACAAGTGTAGCGTCATACCATCAAGCTAATGGAGGTAAGGCCTGCTCTGCAATGCTTTTTCCAATCCTTTGAGGCCGTGCTTTTGTTCCATATCCAGGGTCAGCGTTTCCTAGAACACAGGTGGGCTGGGACCCTACCTTTACATGCCAGAGAAACTTAAAAGCTTGAAAAGCTTTTCACACAACACTGAAGCTATAAGTGTTTGGTGACCTTTCACTCTAAGAATGTACGGTAGATTTTCTTGGAATATAAATTTAATTAGCTGAGTGTATTTGCGGAAAATAGCAACAGAGAACCTTCGTGGTGGTGTAACCTTTGTGTATTTGAACTACACAGTCCACAAAGTTCAGACTGAGTGTGGGTTTTTAAAAAATAGCAGAGGACAAACATCCAGGCGAGAATAGAGATGAAATGAATACGATTATTATGTAATATTAAACTCAACGTGAGCATCTGAAAGCTTTGACTTGCTCTAAAGTGAAGCAGAAACTGAAATGTTGAATATTGGTGCTGCAATATGAGCTACTTATGCTGCCTTTTAATATTTGTTTGGAAAACTGACATCTGTACGCTCTTTAAAATGATGGTCCTTCAAAGGTTCTTAAGTGAAGAAAATGATTCTGTATAGAACCATTAACAATCAAAGAACCCTTTGCATAGTTAAATGGTCTTTGCATGGTGGAATGGCTCTTCGGATTGATGGATAATGTGTTGTAAATGGTTCTATGTAGCACGTTTTTGGAAATGGCTCTATAGTGCACCAAAAAAGGTTCTTCTTTTGCTCCAGACTTGACCTTGTAACTGATTGCGGTGGTTTTTAAAATGGGTCACGTGAGAATAAGTGGGTCACGTGGAGCCGTGTGCATATTTTTTAATGAGAGCAGAAGCATTTTAGATCAGAAGGGAAGCTGTTTGGTTCTGTACTGCACCACGTAACTTTAGCAGAACCCTTTTAGTGCTGTATAGAGCCCTTTTCAAAAGGTCTTATATATAACCAGCTCCCTGGAATCTGAAGATCCCTTTCACGATGCAAAGAACCCTTTAATGATATATATGGTTCTTATAGTTCTATTTAGAAACATGTTTTACTAAAGCCCTTGAATAACCATTTTTTTGTGTGTACATAAACTTGGGGCTAATTTCTCCATATCAGTGGTGTTTGAACTTGTGTGAGAAGACTGAAAAATAAGGTTCCTCAAGGGTTTTTTTAGTAAAGATAATGGTTCTATATAGAACCATGAACACTCATTAAAGACTTTGCATGCTTAAATGGTTTTTTGCATGGTGAAATTGTTCTTTAGGTTGATGGATAATGACTTATAAAGGTTCTATATATCATCAAAAAGCTTTCTGCTATTGTATACAAGCTTCACATTGTAACAACAGAGGAACTCTTTTGGCGCTATATAGAACTGTTTTCAATAGGGTTCTATAGAACCATGGACAATATATTCTCCATAAATCTTAAGAACTATTTCATCATGCAAAGAACTATTTTAGCGTTTGAGTGTTCATGGTCCTATATAGAACCATTCTTTTTTGTTACAGACCTGACATTGTAATCTGCAATCTGCAGCCTAGGGTTCTCCTTTAGCAGCTGTAGCCAGTCAGCAGCCTGTCCATGTTGTCCACTCTTTCTTTCACACACACACACACACACACACACACACACACACACACACACACACACACACACACACACACACACACACACACACACACACAAACATTCATAATTCAGTTTTGAATATATATATATATATATATGAAAAGTCCATTTTCATTCCACCACAGAATGGACACATAAAAAGAGGCTGAAATGACTTCAAGTTCAAATGACTGTAACTGTGTCATTTGAAATGCCTGAAGACCTGAACCAAATTCATTACCTACCTGTTCTGGGACACTAATAATGACTCCTCATTACAGTTCCTGTGTTGAGGCTCATAGTATTGAACTGTCTGCTCAATCGACACTCTGTTTAAATCATGCTAAAGACCATCTCCCCAGAGAGTGCTAATTCTTGTAATTGGTAATCACTAATGTGGATAATGACCATCTGAAGCTCCCAGTCTTGACTGACTGTTAATCCTCCTCAGTCCCCTGTGATGTTTCTGCCTTGAAGCACCTCTTTTTACAAAGGCTTCTGACCCGTAGCTCATTGAACCAAGCGAGGTAATTGTGTGGAAAGTGTGGATGAAAAACCTGCGTTGTTCCTCTGTCTGTGTCATGTTTGTGTAGGCAGAATATCTTATTATGATATTCATTTAATGAAAAATCCTTTACAGTTTTTGCCATGGTTTTGACAATTTTGTCAATTTTACCTTTACTACTCTGACATAACCAGCCTAGAGGCAAGTAATGTAGAGGCACATGCAGTTTCATGCAAAAGTTTGGACATAAATGACATATTTAGTTGATTTTCTAAGTGAAAAAAATGAGCAAATCTTCTTCAAAGAACATAAATATGGAATTTTTCTTCATTAACATAAAATAGGCCATAATTTATGCCCAGGTCACATTTTATGTTTTATTATGTTATGTTAAATTCATAATAAAGAGCGAGCGGAAGATGTCATGTTCTGAGACACATAAGCTGGACGATTATAAATGCATATGCTTCTGGATGTATTCTATTCCAATTGAGCTATTAATTGCATTATTAACGGATTATTAGGACGCATGTCAACGTAGCTAATGCGCTGAAGTGTGTTTCACTTAGAAAATCAACAAAACATGGAGCACACAAAGCTGAAGATTGAAGTGGTGTAAAAGGAGCTTTTTACCAATGTCTCTCCAACCATCGACAAACAGCATGGCATGTCTGTGTGTGTGTTTGTGTGTATTAACACTCTGTAGGAACCGGAATGTCTATTGCAGGATCAAAAGAGTGGGGAGTTATATACTTTTTACAGTGCTTTATATTAAGGCTGTCAAACAATGAAAATAATTTACAATTTAATGATTAATCACATTTATCTTATTTGCTTAAGTGAAACAAGTTTCATCTGAATGCATTTATTCCTTTCAATACTACAGCAATATTATTTTCACAGAATCTGAACATGAATCTCATGTGATTTCCACTGATTGAAGACCATTTCCAAGTTCCAGCACTGATGTCCAGTGAGAGCAACAGTGGCTGCATGTTCCAACCAATGAGTGTAGACATGTGACTTGTGCTTTACATTTCAGTGAACCTGAATTTGGGATTTGAAAAAAAAGCAGTGCTGATTACTTCTTCATTGGTTTTACTGAATTTTTACCAGAAAACTTTGTGTGTTCCATGCCGTCATGTTGGGCCATGTACTGTAACTTACGTGGTATTTAGGGCTGTTTCTGAATTACTTTTCTGCTTAAAGATATGATATTACACTGAAACCACTTAGACATTACAGAGTACTTTGGAGCTTGTACCTCACACCTACCTAGTTAATACCATGATGCAAAATACAGGGGGTTCTATGGGTCCAGGAACCCTTAATTAACCTATTTTCTCCCGTGAATGTCTCAAAACTGGGCTGCCCACTGCTCTGGGCAAGTGTGCTCACTGCCCCCTAGTGTGTGTATGTATGTATGTGTGTGTGTGTGTGTGTGTGTGTGTGTGTGTGTGTGTTTCACTGCACGGATGTGTTAAATGCAGAGGTCTAATTTCACAGTGTGCAAGCACAGTGACAAATTCAAATTTAACAAGTCAGGTCAAGTTTCAAAGTCATGGATAGACACTAAGTCGGGCTTCTGTTTTTTTCTGGTTTAGATGGAGCACAGTAGCATTTATATACACTTGTTCAGAAGCATGTGGGAACCCTATAAAGATGGAAATACAAACAATTTGCGTTTGTGTGTGTGTGTGTGTGTGGAGGGGGAGGGGCGTGATCCCAAAAACATGCTTTAATGTACAAGTCTGCTGTGTTTCTCGTATCACTGAGCTAATAGCTTGACTGGTTTTGACACGGCCTCTGAGTGAATTCCTCCCCGCATCCATACACAGCCGCTCCACTGCATTATTTACTTTCACACCTAGTGAAATATGGATTTAACTAGCAAACAAGAAAGCACGTCTTGTGTGCAGCTGCTGTTTTGCCAGATCCCTCTGAGCCAGGTAGGCATTTATTTTGCCTTATATAATCCTGTTTTTCCGCAGCCAGAATAGAAATATTGTTTAATGCAAAAGTTTCGCCGCATGGTGGGGTGTAAAATAGTTCAGAGGCAGTTCTGGGTTAGACAGGTGGCCTGTGAACGAGGCTTTGTGTCAGGCTTAAGCTGGGGTTACACTACACAACTTTTACCCCGAGTTTAGTCCTGATTCTCAGTCTGGCCGAGTCTGGCTCTAGTCTTGAAGCGAGACTAAGATTTTTGGCCTCCTGATGGCGTTTCAGACCAGTTTAACATGTTAAAATTTTTCTACCTGATTCTGAGTGTAATCTAATGTAAACTGATCAACGACTCTGAACGGACTCCTCCAGCAACCTGTGAAAACTGAAAGCGGGAAAGAAGAAAATGTAGAAGGTAGACAAAGTAAAAGGAGCGTGGAGCGAAGCTTTTTAATGAGCTGAGTTAAAGGCATGAGCACAATCAAGTTTATGAATGTTTAAAGCTCTAAAAAATACCACACTGATCACAGTTTTAAATTCATGAGCCTCACTTAAACATGTTTACCTGCTGCTTCTGCACTGTGTCAGCACAAACGGCAGAGAAAACAGCAGCAGGCAGCTCTGCCCTTGTCTATTTGCATCTCCTAGTAAAGGGAGAAGACAAAAGTTTGTGCGAGTGCAGTTCTGTTCAGCTCAGCAACAGCTGAAATGTTAAGTAGTGTGTGAGCCCTAATCATTTAGTGTAGTGAAATCTACAAAAGCCAATGTGATCGTGTGAGAAGCCCAGTCTTTATAATCTGTTAAGACTTATGTTATGTAGTGAACCCAAGGCTTTAGGTGTGTGACACCCGTCAGCACATGCGAGTGTGTGATTCAGTAAAGTTGGAGGGGCAATGCGCCGTCAATACACAAAGTTTGAACAAAGCCACGGCTGTGAAACTTCACAGAACAGTCTGAAAATAGCCCTAATAGTGGAAGTGCATTTAACTGTTAAAAAACAGTAAGGATTGTGAGCATGCACAGTCTCTATAGCAACCAGACAAACTGCTGTTTTCTGCATGCACATATGTCCTTGCTGGCTTTTCCCCCCATTCAGCCATAGCCTGGCATACTTGTCTTTTACAGCAGGCACAAATATTGGTATGGTTTGAGGTTTAGCTAGTTTACTTTTGTAGTTTATATATATATATATATATATATATATATATATATATATAAACCCAAACATTTGAATAGATTCAGAACATAATTTATAAGGCCACATAACAAGATTACTAATACTACTACTACTAATAATAATCATAACAACAATGACAACACTAATAATAATAATTGTTACTTATATAGCACTTTTCATGCTGGTGGCAGCTCAAAGTGATTTACATACAGAAAATAAAGTTAAACAGTAATACAGTAAATTATAAATATTAATTTAGAATAATAAGGAAATGACACAGGTCAAATTAGAAGATAAACACCACAAGACACAGACTAACTGGCCACTTTATTAGGTATTAGGTGCTAGTAAAAGGTTGGACCCCCTTTTGCCTTCAGAACTGCCTTAATTCTTCGTAGCTTACTTTCAACAAGGTGTTGGAAATGTTCCTCAGAGATTCTGGTTGGTTAGTTGAGTTACTGTTGCCTTTCTATCATCTGGAACCAGTCTGCCCATTCTCATCTGACCTCTCACATCAACAAGGCATTTTCGTCCACACAACTGACCGCTCACTGGACTTTTTCAGACTGTTCTCTGTAAACCCTAGAGATGGTTGTGCGTGAAAATCCCAGTAGATCAGCAGTTTCTGAAATACTCAGACCAGCCCGTCTGGCTCCAACAACCACGCCACGTTCAAAGTCACTTAAATCCCCTTTCTTCCCCGTTCTGATGCTCGGTCTGCACTTCAAGTTGTCTTGACCACCTCTACATGCCTAAATGCATTGAGTTGTGGCCACGTGATTGGCTGATTAGCTATTTGTGTTAACAAGTAACTGAACTGGCCGGTGAGTATAGAGTTTTAATTAAATGCTAAGTTTAAGAGATTTGTTTTTAGATGCTTCTTAAAAGTGAGCAATGAGCTTGATCGTTTAATAAAAGGTGGAATTGAGGCAGAATAACTGAACGAGTCTCTTCACGTTTTCTGTGTTTTACAGAAGGCCAACATATTATAAACAGACAGACACTTTGTGGTGGAAGTGGTGCTTTAAGGTCATTTAGAGCCTTAAAATAGAAGCAGACCTTTAAAATCTATTCTGAACAATTCAGGCAGCCAGTGCAGTGTTTTGTTTTTGTGCTGATGCATTTTGTATGAGTTGTAGTGGATGTACTGTTATGAGTCGTAGTGGAAGTCCAGTAAGAAGACAATTACAGTGATCAACTCTGCTTGTAACAAAGGCCTGAGCATGCAAGAACTAAAATGATGCTGTTAATTAGAGTGAAGGTGTACAGCGTGCTGACCGGAGAAAGCAGACTAACTGCCAAAGCTAAACCTGAACTGGACATAGGTTCATATAGATTTGAACTAAATAAAGATGGGGAGTTGTGGTATTTCCAGTCATGAAAAGCAAGTAAACATGTAAAATGCACTTTGTGCACTTCACCCAGACATCAGTCTGCTACACAGAGCACAAAGCGATGAACTGTGAAAAACAGAGTCAGTGAAGGTAGAGGTGATCTCAGAGAGGTGGAGAGCAGCACAGAGAAGAGAAGATAATTTATACTGATGTGCCATTCATCTCTCTCTCTCTCTCTCTCTCTCTCTCTCTGTGTCTCTCTCTCTCTCTCTCTCTCTCTCTCTCTCACTCTCTCTCTCTCTCTCTCTCTCTCAAACATACACAGACTTTTCTCTCTCTCTCTACATTGCTGTCCTCTTCTCTCATAGCTTTCTGTAGGTTGACAGTGAAAGGTTATAGACGGCGAATGACAGAGAAAAGAAAACAATGCAAATGGATGATAATGCTCTCTCTCTCTCTCTCTACATATATATATATATATATATATATATATATATACATACACACACACTTAGCCACTTGCGAAGGTAAATGTATATGTATGTATGTATATGTGTGTGTATATATCTATTTTTCAAAATCTATAGGCATTAATATGGAGTTGGTCCCCCTGGGTAGCTTTCTATGAGTTTTCAGAGTGGGTCTACAGGAATTTCTGCCCATTTATCCAAAAAAGTGGATTTGTGAGGTCAGGCACTTATGTTGGATGAGAGCACTGGCTCACAATCTCTGTCTAGTTCATCCCAAAGGAGTTTGATGGGGTTGAGGTCAGAGCTCTGTGCGGGCCAGTCAAGTTCTTCCACACCAAACTTACCCATTCATGCCTTTGTGGACCACTGAGGCTCTATGTGCACTGAGGCTCAGTCATGCTGGAACAGAAAAGGTTCTTTCCCAAACTGTTCACACAACATTGGACACAAACAGTTATCCAAGATGTCCTGCTCTGCTGAAGCATTAAATTTCCTTTCACTGGAACTAAGAGGTCTAGGCCAATCCCTGAAAAACAAACCTCCACCAAATTTTACAGTTGGTACAGTGCAGTCACGCAGGTAATGTTCTACTGGCATTCAGCAAACCCATTTCCACTGCTCCAGAGTTCAGTGGTGTCATGCTTTATAAAACTCCCCCCAACACTTGGCATTGTACATTTTGATTTTAAACATTTTGTGTGGTTGCTTGGAGGTGGAAACCCATTTCATGAAGTTCCTGATGCACAGTTCTTTGGCTGCTGTTGCTTCCAAAAGCAATTTGGAATACACAACTCAAAAACTTCACTCTGTAAGTTTGAGTGGTCTACCGTTTCATGGCTAAGCTATTGTTGCTATTAGGTGCTTCCATCTCATATTAATAGCACTTACAGGTGTCTGGGGCAGATCTAGCAGGACTGAAATTTCACAGACTGAGTGTCATCCTACGACATGTTTAAAGTCAGTGAGTTTATAAGTATGACCAATTTTACTGCCAGTATATATGTCGCTGCTATTGGAACAAAATCGTATCTGCATTTTTGGCATTTATCAGTTCTTGACATTATTTGAAAATTCATGTTTCCCTTTACATTGTGTGTAAGTTTTATAATGAACCAATGGACCAAAAGAAAGGCCAAAAATCTTTTTCTTCTAAGCCGCTTTTCCGTCGCGGTGGGGTTCATCGGGCGGAAGGCAGGATACACCCTGGACAGGTCGTCTGTCCATCACAGCGCAGACAGACAGACAGACACATTCACTCACACCAAGGGGCAATTTAGCATGTCCAATTTGTCTGACTGCACATCTTTGCGCTGTGGGAGGAAACCAGAGTACCTGGCATAAACCCATGTAGACATGGGGAGAACATGCAAACTCCACACAGAGAGGACCCTGGTCGCCCGCCAGGGAAGTGAACCCAGGTCCTTCTTGCTGTGAGGCAACAGCGCTACCCATCGCACCACCAAGAAGGCCAAAAATGACTTGGACAAAAATCTGGTTCCATTGACTTACATTAAAAGTAAAGAAAATGTTTTCTTGCCCATTATCATTTTGGAGATATGAGGTTTTGTTCTGTTTGTCCTGTTTTGTTTTGTTTGTTCTGATAACAGCGATTTATACACCAATCAGGCCTAACATCATGACCACCTCCTTGTTTCTACACTCATTGTCCATTTTATCAGCTCCACTTACTCTATAGGAGCACTTTGTAGTTCTAGTTACAGACTGTAGTCCAGTGACACTGAGGTGTTTAGAAATTCCAGCAGCACTGCTGTGTCTGATCCACTCATACCAGCGCAACACACACTAACACACCACCACCATGTCATTGTTACTGCAGTGCTGAGAATGATCCACCACCCAAATAGTACCTGCTCTGTGAGGGTCCATGGGTGTCCTGACCCCTGAAGACCAGGGTAAAAGGGGGCTAATGAAGTATCAGAGAAACAGATGGACTACAGTCTGTAACTGTAGAACTACAAAGTGACCCTATAGAGTAAGAGGAGCTGATAAAATGGACAACTCACTCAAGTAAAGCAGGCTGAAGATTCTCCATGAGGGGGAGCCGTTAGTACTCAAACAGCTGTTGGGGTTTCACTAGTTACATCAGTAACACTGTCCTTGTTTTGCATATATATTTAATTTCAAAAACCAGTCCTGGTGGCTTCTTGCTCTGCACATTGGTGCTTCATATGCTCCAATCTTAAGAAGCACCGAAAGCTTGAGTGGTAGTAGTGCTCCCTTCTGTTTAATGTCTAACCCTGCTGTGATTTCTCGTTGTTAATGGGCTTGGTTGAAAAAAGTAGAATGCCAACTCTAATAAGCACCAAAGTGCCAATCTAAAATGCACTTCTGAAAGATATTGATATTCCTTGATATTGCTACAGTCTTTGTAGCAGAGTTATCAAGGGTGATAGAAAGGCAAAGTGCATCCTTTGAAATTTCGATTAAACAGCATGTGAATGTGATATTAATGTGTTAGCACTGGACAGTTAGATTTTAAACACAGCACTTGTGTTTGGTTTGATTATTAATATGTTGATATGAACCCACAGCAAACTAGATCTACATTTTTATATCTTCAAGGTAAAATTTTAGTTAATTTTAGGGCTTCGGACTGAATCTATAAAGTTCACAGAATTTGGGGAAATAGTAGGTCATCATTACTCTGCACTGTTTGAACTGAAACCACTTGCTTTTCCACGCTGCTGAGCGCTCGGCAGTTTGTTTCCAATGTGTCACAAAAATGTGTCACTCTGCATTAATAAGGTGTAAGTGGTGCTTAGCTGATTCTACGCTTGAACTCAATTCAATTATATGTGTAATGCATCTTGGGATATGACTGCATGAAATGTACAGTTTTTCCGGCTCACTTCCTCAAGTGAAATTCAGGGATTTAACCTCTTTCAGTACTACCCTCTAGTGGCCATTCTGCTGGTGGAATGGAAATTGGCTCTGATATTTTTAATTAATATAATCAATATACACGTTTTTTCCAATAACGTTGCCGTCAGATTAGTTAGAGCACTGTTGTCTCTCTGTGAAACCTTGCGAGTCTCCGTTGAGCTGCTAGTAAGCAACGAGGAGTGAAAGGGTAGAAGTGTGATATCATATTATCATATTTACAAAAATAGATTCCTGTGATTCCTGTCATTATTTTTGTGTTCTGAACCACATACTAGCACAGTAAATAGTATGCAAAACAGTGCACACACCATTAGTAGTGCATTCATTAGTGTAGTAGGTGAAATACAGAAGTGTGGCATTAGATCAGCCAGTGAGATGTGAACAGCAGCTCCAATGGCTGATTAACTTCACTGTGCTGCACGTGAACTGTTCAGCTACAGGTAGACATCTCCAAGTGAAAGTTTGAGGTATTTGTCGATTAAGGATCATTGATTGAGAGAAACTGATGCATTTATTGAGGTTAACTGACGTTAGCTTCATATTCGCCAACTTTTGACATTCATGACATCATGACATCACGCAGATGTGCAGGTTATATGATAAAATATGATCAGATCCAGTCCAATCTAGCTGATCTTCTCAAAGCATTTTCTGGAGACACGTCTGAAACACCTACATGTCTTTAGTGGTCATTCTGGTCTATTTTGCTCAGTTTTTACCCACCTTCAGGAGTCGAGAGTCCATTACAGCTCCATACGAACATGACGACATGGTCTTTTTATTGACATAATCGAATACTGTGAATTTGTGATTGATTGGTTTGTCCATCCAATGGCCTCTTTTCTGTCAGTGTAGGAGGTTCTTGGGTCCACTGTGTGACAAAAACCATTAGACGATCGGGCAAGATTTAGACATCTGGTTTGCAGGACTATGAGACAAGTGGGCCAGGTTTACAAGGAAGATTAAGAGGAGATGTCCAGGAGATGCAACAACGATGAGCATTTAAAAAAAGTGTAGTGGACGACTGTTTACATCAAGCAGATTAGCACTGTTGGGTCAAAACCACAGAAGAAAAAGAAGAAAGAAATAAACTTTCTTTGCTTGGAATGGGAGTTAAAGGAATGCATTTTTATTCCCCAAGAAGTTTGGAGCCAATTTTATTAGTCCAGTTTCAAAAAACAAGCAAACAAACAAAAAAACCAACAAGACAGTAATACAGTAATATATACAACTAACCAGCTTTTCACCTTCACTCCGCAGCTGTGCTGGTGTTAGCGCTGTCTCTATTAGCGTAGCACCTGAAAACAAGCCAGCTACAGTAACTGCAAGACCACTAATCTCCTTCTATCACTTCACAATCCATAAACAACCCACGAGCTGTGTGGTCCCTTTTCAGACCTGACTCTCTGAGTTCTCCACAATCAGCCTGGTGTGCAAATGAGCGTGTTTCTACAGAGCATATGCGTGTCAGGAAGTGTGCGCATCTTCATCAGCGTCTGGAGATCAATCTGCAGCACTTGTAATGCATGCAGATGCTGAACCGTAGTTAAAAGCGAGCAGCTGTGAGTTTTCTGTGATTAGGCTTCACCGAATCTGCAAATGTGAAAGGCTGAGCTGCTTCCCAGGCTGGTGACCATGGCTGGGTTCATGCTGTGCTTGCCCTGATTTCACAGCATGGAGGGTAAACATGAATTAGTCAGCATGTTTAGCCTGGCTGCATTGGCCAAGATTACACACTGCTTCTAGAGCATTGCTGCGTCGCAGTTTTCAGTGATATACAATGCATTTTTCCCTTTAGACCAAGACATTCGACTAATAGGAAGATCTTTGCAGGAGATCTAAGGATTTTGCTATATTTAAAATAAATTGTGTAAAAGGTTCCATTTCCATGTATGAATTAATAACCCTGGGTTAAGTTGGGGTGATTGCTGTATATTTGGGTCAATTACAATTGCAATTATAAAGTATTTACATGAGTCACACATGCCATATGTTGTTATGTTCATTAGGTGCTGGGCTACTCAAATATCGCTGCTGTCGGGACAAAATATCGTATCTCCAGAATGGTAATTTTACAGGAGAAGGAAAAAACCTACTTTACTTTTAATGTAAGTCAAAGGAACCAGATTTTTATCCAAGTCATTTTGGTCAATTTCTTTTCATCTGTTCACCATGAAATTTACAGACAATGTAAACTGCAACATGCATTTTCAAATTTTGTCAAAAACTGAAAAATGGAGATACAAAGTTTTGTTCGGACAACAGCGATATGCTGTTATTTGACATGTTAATGCTAATAGATATTTGATATATTTATGACTATTTTGGCTAATTTTTGATAAAATATTTACTAAGCGCCTGCAAAATTTTGTACACTTTTTCTAATAGAGATCTTTAAAACAAGTGGAATTGTAGATACATTGTCTTTTCAGGCGTTGTTAGCCTGGAGTGTCCGTGAGCTGAAAGTGCAAGAGTTTTGATTTCGTTCTATTGGTCATAATTGAGTAAAATTAAACAGTTAGCATTAGGCGGCCAAGTATTCTGTGGAGAGACAAATGATGCTTCTCTATCTGCTTCCAATGCTTTTGTCTTTATAAAGTAGTCTTGTGGTTTCTGACACTATGGTAGAAAGCAGCTATACAGTGTCAGAAATCACATCAGCCAGTCTATTCAGTCAACTTCTCCGTCTTGATTGTTCTCAGTCTTGCTTTCTTTTTCTCTTCTTTCCCTACTTAACACCCCCCCTCCACCCCCTCTCTTTCTCTCTCTGATAAGTCTCTGGTTCTAATCCTCTCCTCTCTGAGCTATAATTGAGTTGGTTTTAGAGCTGATGATGCTGACAGCTCCTGTGATTTGCTCACATGTCGAGCTGAGCCAGAAACCTGCTGCAACACTGCTGTCATCCACACTGCATATCAGCTACAGCACACACACACATACGGACAGTGAGTGTCACTAAGCCAAATATAAATTTGTACACACTTTGGAAAGATGAGTAACCATGCTCTAATGGAGTAGGCTTAGTCATCATCACTACTGACTGTCATTAGTGCCTCTCGTTCATTCATTCATTCATTCATTCATTCATTCATTCATTCATTCATTCATTCAGTTGTCTAGTAAAGCCTGAAATAATCACTTAAAAGGTTGGGAGTTTGCTTTAAAAGTAGGTCTCGGTCAATGTTCAGGTCTCAAATGATGTCAAAATCAACATTACACTCATAAAGAAGCGATAACAATAGTAAAAAAGTTCACTCACATCATTGGAAGATGCATTCTTTCTTTCAATTATCTTTCAATCATCAGATTCATCTACTTGGGGAAGGGGTCTGAAGCACAACCCACATTACAAAATGTTCTTCCACACAATGCATGCAGTAACATTTCCACCAGAGAGGTCTTCAAATCCCCAACACTTACAGAGTGTAGCTTTTCTTCCATTTTTACTACTTTTACCACTATTATTGTCATTTTTCTATTCTATTTATAAGTAGTTATTCTAGCATTAATTACATTTGTTTTACCTAGTTTTTCTCTTAATTTAGTCATGGCCAATTCTGGCTACTAGCTATGTCTCTTAATATCACATGATGCCACCAAGCTGGGAGGGTGAAGACTAGTGCTAGTTTCTTCCCAGGTGCAAAGCGCCACCATATTCTTTCAAAGTTCCATTATCGCAACATCGCTGGACAGCTGGTATGTGCTTGGAGGAGAACACTAACTGCTAGTTCTATCAAAACAGCTAATTGATGCCTGCATTGGCCAATGGCACACAGCGAAATTACACCTTCACAATTTTACTGTCTAGTTTTAGTGCATGGTGACTTATTTGCCAAATATAAGCTGAAAATATACACTGAAAAAACCCAACACACAGTGATGTTAATCCAAAGTACTGCTCTTATGGGGCATCAAAAACTTTTTGACTGATAATGGTGTCCCCTTGTGGGGAAAATTCAGACTGCAAAATATGAGTTACAAGCCAGTTCCGTGAGTTGCTTCCAATCTAACAATAAAGCTTTTTCAAGTTTTCCAAAGTGTTGCATCTGCAAAATTTTATTTAGTTCATGCATATTACAGGGAATAAAGCCCAAACCCTGCTGCGCAAAGCACACAGGAGTCTTTGCTATGCTCAGAATGTTGGAAGTTAATTTCTGTTGTTATTTTGCTGCAGTTAAATAATCTTGAATTCTGGGGTCACAGCAGCCACCTCATCACCTCTCATTCCCTGCCCTGGTCTTCTGATATCCACTGCATGTTAAGCTGGCCACAGCTGTGGGAATTTTGTCAGTTGCATTCTGATCCAGCAGGAGGTTCTATCAGCCTGATTGCCAGCTCTGCTCTGCATACTGTGAGTCTTTTAGGGCAGAGTTTCTCAACCTATGGGCCATGAACTGCCAGTGGGCTGTGAAGCACCCTCAACTTAAAGGGTGGCAGTAGTTTGTAGTGGGCCAGTAAAGTCATAAAAGCTTGGGTCAAAAGATTAATTTAATAATTAAAAAATCTATAACCTAAACTTTTACATTATGACCAACATAAATATTCATAAAGACGTACAAATAAAAACGTCACAGTAGTGGACTAATTTAATGTCATCAGTCTGAGAAGCAACCACAGGCATGCAGTGCAGACAGACAACCAGACATGGAGAAGTTTCTTAGAGCCCTTTATTGGTGTGAACTTTCTATAAGTTCACTCTGTTTTGACTTGTGTGAACACTCCACCCGTATTTGGGTCTGCACCAAACAGCTGAACCCTGTTCAGTTCACCGCTGATGGAAATGCGCTCTGTGATCAAATGAGGGGAACAACAGAGCCGGCTTTCCTGCCTTCTAGAGGCCCGGCGGTGCTGTACAATCAGCATAGCGACTGTTTCAACAATTAACTCCTTACAGACTCTCAGCTCAAGCTGTTGTTAAAAACAATAGACAAGCCATAAAATAATACAGAAGAGTTGCATTTGATTTCAGTTTATGCATCGCAGAGCGTATATTTGGTCAAGCATCAGTGACCTGAGTGGTTCAACGTAAATTGCTAAAGCAATAACAAAGAAGCAGTTATCAGTAAGCTTTATCACTATTGTAGATCGTGACAACCCTAAACAAAAAGCCTGGTGAATGGAGTGTGGTTTATTCCAAATGAATCACAAAAACCTTCAAAACTAGAGACGTTTCTGGACCAAACAGTTACTCTTTTGGGAAATCTGTGGAATATTTTCAGGAAAAACATGATGGACGGCAGCACCCTATATATAACAGGCTTGCAAATTTTGCAAACCTATGGACCACCAGAATAATTCTTAGGGCTTCTGTGACAGTATTTCAGAAAAACAAAAAAGTTGTATTTAAAAATAGTTGATTTCCATTTTCCTGTGGGCCACGATGCTTAGTTATACTTGTGTAAGTGTAAAAATACACAGGTGGGCCATTCTGTATTGACAAATTGGAGTCTATTCCACTTGTTCCCACTTTTTCGTTGTTTTGATGTAAAAAAAATAAAATAAACGACTACATTTTATCAATTTCAGCTTCTCTTCTGCTCACAGTCACTAATGCGGCATGGATTGAAAGTTTGGAATCAGCACTTTCGATTCATTTTCTCTGCTTATTTTAGTGAGAAAAGAGTGAAAAATAATTCACATAATATTTCAGCATGCTTTTATTAGCACTAAAGATAGCTGTGATGTCTAATTATTAACTCTAAATATGTAAGAGATGGTAAAAAGGCAGTGTGAAAGAATTAAACTCCAAAACCAATGGACTATATATTACTGGACCTGGCTTTATTTGCCTTGTTCTGCTCGTCTTTTGTTGCGGAATCACCTCCACGTGGTTATAATGTTGGTGTTGGATGAAGGTTAGGACTGATATGATTCAGTGTGAGATGATAAAGGCGTGACGGAGCACTGCTATTGAGCTGCAGGCTGAGAGTAATAGGGGTTAAAACAAAGGTGTCTGTGAACGCTGTAGTGTGTGATAAGAGCTCTGTGTGTAATCCTATTCATGTGTAATCTAGTGCCTCATTTCAGCTCTCAGGTTAACCATCTAATTACACTGACTCGGTACAGAGAGATGCCCTTCAGGTGCCCCGGGACACAATAAACACACTGTTACTGTGAAGGAACATCTCGCTCTCTCATATTCATCTCATATGCTCTCTCTCTCTCTTCTTCTCTCTGTGTACGTTCTCTCTCTTTACTTTCCAGTCTCTGTTTCTTTCTTTCTCTCTCTCTCTCTCTCTCTCTCTCTCTCTCTCTCTCTCTCTCTCTCTCTCTCTGTCTCTCTCTCTCTGTCTGTCTGTCTGTCTGTCTCCCTCTCTCTGTCTCTCTCTCTACTTTTATTCTCTTTCTCTCATGCTCTTTTTCTTTATCTTTTGGGTCTCTTTTTTATACTCTCTTTCAAAGTCTCTCTCTCTCTCTCTCTCTCTCTCTCTCTCTAGCTCTCTCAAACAAACTCTTTCTTCTTTTGGTTGTCTTTTTTCTTTTTGTTTTCTCTGCTTCTCTGTATAGTTTTCTCTCTTTCTTTCTTTTCTTCTCTCTGCCTCCTGCTCTCTGTCTATCTGTCCTGCCCTGTGCTCCCCCATTGCCTTTTTATTTTTGTTCTCTCCTTTTGCTCTCTCTTCCATCTCCCTCCTTATTTTTCTCTCTCTCTTAATCCCTCTTTTTCTTTCTCTGTCTATTTAGGTCTCTCTCTCTCCCTCTCTCTCTCTCTCTCTCTCTCTCTCTCTGTCTAATAGTGCAGGTGATTCTAATATCATCTCCCTGCTTGTTTGTACAGTCCTGTAATAGTTGTGGTCTAACTGATGGAGTGCAATGTCAACATCACATGTTTTCTCTCTCTCTCATAATCTGGGCTGTGATGTACTCTATTAAATATGAAAGGTCAGAGCTGTGTTCTTACACCTGCCTGTCTATGAGTTATGAATAGGCACAAAGATGCATTTAGTATTTGTACCACTGTAAAACTAATTCTGCACAAGATTGGTGTTTCTAGTAAAGTGGACACTGAGAAAAATCATAAGGTGTTTCCTATAAAGTGGACAGTGAGGGGAATCGCAAGGTGTTTCCTATAAAGCGGACAGGGAGGGAAATCGCAAGGTGTTTCCTATAAAGTGGACAGGGAGGGAAATCGCAAGGTGTTTCCTATAAAGTGGACAGTGAGGGGAATCGCAAGGTGTTTCCTATAAAGTGGACAGTGTGGGGAATCACAAGCTGTTTCCTATAAAGCGGACAGGGAGGGAAATCGCAAGGTGTTTCCTATAAAGTGGACAGGGAGGGAAATCGCAAGGTGTTTCCTATAAAGTGGACAGTGAGGGGAATCGCAAGGTGTTTCCTATAAAGTGGACAGTGAGGGGAATCGCAAGCTGTTTCCTATAAAGCGGACAGGGAGGGAAATCGCAAGGTGTTTCCTATAAAGTGGACAGGGAGGGAAATCGCAAGGTGTTTCCTATAAAGCGGACAGGGAGGGAAATCGCAAGGTGTTTCCTATAAAGTGGACAGGGAGGGAAATCGCAAGGTGTTTCCTATAAAGTGGACAGTGAGGGGAATCGCAAGGTGTTTCCTATAAAGTGGACAGTGTGGGGAATCACAAGGTGTTTCCTATAAAGTGGACAGTGAGGGGAATCGCAAGCTGTTTCCTATAAAGCGGACAGGGAGGGAAATCGCAAGGTGTTTCCTATAAAGTGGACAGGGAGGGAAATCGCAAGGTGTTTCCTATAAAGTGGACAGTGAGGGGAATCGCAAGGTGTTTCCTATAAAGTGGACAGTGTGGGGAATCGCAAGGTGTTTCCTATAAAGTGGACAGTGAGGGGAATCGCAAGGTATTTCCTATAAAGTGGACAGTGTGGGGAATCACAAGGTATTTCCTATAAAGTGGACAGTGAGGGGAATCGCAAGGTGTTTCCTATAAAGTGGACAGTGTGGGGAATCGCAAGGTGTTTCCTATAAAGTGGACAGTGAGGGGAATCGCAAGGTGTTTCCTATAAATTGGACAGTGTGGGGAATCGCAAGGTGTTTCCTATAAAGTGGACAGTGTGGGGAATCGCAAGGTGTTTCCTATAAAGTGGACAGTGAGGGGAATTGCAAGGTGTTTCCTATAAAGTGGACAGTGTGGGGAATCACAAGGTATTTCCTATAAAGTGGACAGTGAGGGGAATCACAAGGTATTTCCTATAAAGTGGACAGTGTGGAGAATCACAAGCTGTTTCCTATAAAGTGGACAGTGTGGGGAATCGCAAGGTGTTTCCTATAAAGTGGACAGTGTGGGGAATCACAAGCTGTTTCCTATAAAGTGGACAGTGAGGGGAATCACAAGGTATTTCCTATAAAGTGGACAGTGTGGGGAATCGCAAGGTGTTTCCTATAAAGTGGACAGTGAGGGGAATCGCAAGGTGTTTCCTATAAAGTGGACAGTGTGGGGAATCACAAGGTGTTTCCTATAAAGTGGACAGTGTGGGGAATCGCAAGGTGTTTCCTATAAAGTGGACAGTGTGGGGAATCGCAAGGTGTTTCCTATAAAGTGGACAGTGTGGGGAATCGCAAGCTGTTTCCTATAAAGTGGACAGTGTGGGGAATCGCAAGGTGTTTCCTATAAAGTGGACAGTGAGGGGAATCGCAAGGTGTTTCCTATAAATTGGACAGTGTGGGGAATCGCAAGGTGTTTCCTATAAAGTGGACAGTGTGGGGAATCGCAAGGTGTTTCCTATAAAGTGGACAGTGAGGGGAATTGCAAGGTGTTTCCTATAAAGTGGACAGTGTGGGGAATCACAAGGTATTTCCTATAAAGTGGACAGTGAGGGGAATCACAAGGTATTTCCTATAAAGTGGACAGTGTGGAGAATCACAAGCTGTTTCCTATAAAGTGGACAGTGAGGGGAATCACAAGGTGTTTCCTATAAAGTGGACAGTGTGGGGAATCGCAAGGTGTTTCCTATAAAGTGGACAGTGAGGGGAATCACAAGGTGTTTCCTATAAAGTGGACAGTGTGGGGAATCGCAAGGTGTTTCCTATAAAGTGGCCAGTGTGGGGAATCGCAAGGTGTTTCCTATAAAGTGGACAGTGAGGGGAATCACAAGGTGTTTCCTATAAAGTGGACAGTGAGGGGAATCGCAAGGTGTTTCCTATAAAGTGGCCAGTGTGGGGAATCGCAAGGTGTTTCCTATAAAGTGGACAGTGTGGGGAATCACAAGGTGTTTCCTATAAAGTGGACAGTGTGGGGAATCGCAAGGTGTTTCCTATAAAGTGGACAGTGAGGGGAATCGCAAGGTGTTTCCTATAAAGTGGACAGTGAGGGGAATCACAAGGTGTTTCCTATAAAGTGGACAGTGTGGGGAATCGCAAGGTGTTTCCTATAAAGTGGACAGTGAGGGGAATCACAAGGTGTTTCCTATAAAGTGGACAGTGTGGGGAATCGCAAGGTGTTTCCTATAAAGTGGACAGTGAGGGGAATCGCAAGGTGTTTCCTATAAAGTGGACAGTGAGGGGAATCACAAGGTGTTTCCTATAAAGTGGACAGTGTGGGGAATTGCAAGGTGTTTCCTATAAAGTGGACAGGGAGGGGAATCGCAAGGTATTTCCTATAAAGTGGACAGTGAGGGGAATCACAAGGTATTTCCTATAAAGCGGACAGGGAGCGGAATCGCAAGGTATTTCCTATAAAGCGGACAGGGAGCGGAATCGCAATGTAGGCATTTTTAATGAACACTGTTTTTGTGTGTTTAGTGCTGGGAGGTGTGGAGTCCAGAGGAGTTCTGAGGAAGATCAGTGATATGCTGGAGGTCATTATGAAGAGGATGGATAGTCTGTCTAAGCTGGAGCACGTCAACGACTCACGCCGCCTGGAGGAGCTCAGCTCGGCCATTAACAGGTACAGCGCTGCTCTAGTGCTAATTCTGGATCAGTCAGCTCTGGTCATGACTTGTAGTGGAATGTTAAAGCAACAGTCTGTCTAAAAATAACATTTTCATTGTTTCTCCTTCAAATTTAGTCAACCAGACAAAACTTTGTTGGTGGATTGGAAGTTTAAATATTAACACATGTACAGACAACATTATGGTTTCAGAATGGCAGGGGCCAGGCATGGTATCATAATGGGACACAGCTGGGGACCAACTTGTCAAACTTTTATTGCTAGATTGCAGCAAACAAGGGTATGTCCTCCGTAAAACGTGCCCCCTAAGTAGTCCGTGCCATTTTAATGTCTGGATGAAGATCGATATCACCAGCAAAACAAGCTATTAAGCTTAATCAGGGTTGTCTGGGGGATCTTTCAGATGTGCTAGCTTGTGTTGAATCCATTTGTTAAGAGCAGGTTTGTTTTCTGAAAGACAGTGTTGATGAGCTGCCACTGTCCCTACTTTCAACTCTGCCATCATGAATTATTTGATTGGTTCAGAAATTGTGCATTCAGTTTCTTTTCAAACTGCTTATTACTAGAAAGACCTCAGATATTTACAATGATTATGTTATGATCTGTTTAAACCAATAGTTAAATATGTCTCAGTATGTGCTAATATACTGGAAAAGGCTTTTCTCGCATCTCCAGCAGGAAACTTTTCCTCAAACGTAAAACAATGTCTTGTGAAATGTCTCTCAATGTTCGGCCAAGTCAGTTTCTCATTCTTCAGCTTCTTCTTTGAATTTTCCCATTCCACCTTAAACGGTGCATGAGGTGCCAGAATATAACTGCTGTGCCGCTTATGGTAGGAAGGGGAAAATTTGAACAAAAAGCTGATGGGTTTTGATCTCACTTCAAACCAGTTTTGTAGCATGATTTATATTAATTCCAGGTAGTTGCCATGGTGTAACTACAAGGTTGCTGTGGTATTCTACCTTGTTATTAGGTTGCTAGGTGGCTGCTAAGGTAATGTTAAGCCATTGCTATTGTATCTCAGGTGGTTGCTAAGGTGTTGCAAGGCCATTGCTATTGTATCTCAGGTGGTGGCTATGGTGTTGCTAGGCCATTGCTATTGTATCTCAGGTGGTTGCTAAGGTGTTGCTAGGCCATTGCTATTGCATCTCATTTGGTGGCTATGGTGTTGCTTGGCCATTGCTATTGTATCTCAGGTGGTTGCTAAGGTGTTGCTAGGCCATTGCTGTTGTATCTCAGGTGGTGGCTATGGTGTTGCTAGGCCATTGCTATTGTATCTCATTTGGTGGCTATGGTGTTGCTTGGCCATTGCTATTGTATCTCATTTGGTGGCTATGGTGTTGCTAGGCCATTGCTATTGTATCTCAGGTGGTTGCTATGGTGTTGCTAGGCCATTGCTGTTGTATCTCAGGTGGTTGCTAAGGTGTTGCTAGGCCATTTCTATTTTATCTCAGGTAGTTGCTAAGGTGTTACTAGGCCATTGCTGTTGTATCTCAGGTGGTTGCTAAGGTGTTGCTAGGCCATTTCTATTTTATCTCAGGTAGTTGCTAAGGTGTTACTAGGCCATTGTTTCCAAGCCACATTAAAGAATAAAGAATTAATTAAAGAATTATTGCTTTCTTCAAAAATGATTAATAGCAAAACGGAAAGTGGAGGCTAAGTGCCAAAATCAGGAGTTCCTTTGCCTGAGGTGTTTTGTGCGTTTAAAATAGACACAATGGATTCATAAAGCAGCTGGAAATGGACAGTTTCCCACAATGAATAAATAATGTATACCAAAAATGTTTTATGTAGCAAATAGGCCGAGTGTTATTTTGGCTAAAATATTTATAGGCTAATGTAGATCATTTTTGAAGCAGATTTATGGGTTTGTATTACACGGTGGATGTTTGGGGTCAGCTGTTTAGTTTGGACCTTTATTCTGACGCTTCGTCAGTCTAAACGAGTTCTGAACAGCACTTGTTTTGTGCAGAAGAGGCCACTCGCTCTCCTCCGCGCTGATTGATGGAGGGCTGCTGATTGACAGTGTTGGCCCTGACTTCAGTTCAGCACTGCCTGAAGTAATCAGAGCAGGCATTGAGACGCGAGAGAAAGAAAAGAGCTTGTTTGTGACATTTGCATGAATTAGAATTTGTTAGTCTTTGTGTTCTTTTCGCATTTTCTGAATAATTTTGTTCATCACTGTTACTTTTCGAAGTCATTAAAAAAATCAGCGAGTATGCTTCTTGATCATCAAAGCTCCTTGCTTGGCGTGAACGGCAGGACCAGGTTCAATCTCAAAACATTGTGAATTTTGCAACGGTTTCCAAAATGGTGTGTTCAGGGTTCTTGGTTCATATCAACAGCACCATGTGTCCATTTTGGTTTTGAGTTTATCACTTTAACTTTCACGCTGGGTAAAGTGTAATTTACTGGTTTAATTGGTTTCCATGTGTGGCTGGTGTTGGAACACTGCTGTTCATTCAGGTTAATATTTTCATTTTAATATTTGATTAGCTATTACATTTCTGATTACAAAACAGATATTTCTGGTCCTAAAATCTGACTGGCTGAGCCAATACCTTTCACTCTCTTGCTGCTTGCATGGACCACCAGGTATATTGACTAAGTAAGAACTTAGTTTTTGTTTAAACTGAGAGGCTGATCACTTATGTTGTTGACTAGAGCTAGGCTGGTTTAGCTAACAGGCTAAAATATAGCAAACAGCCTAAAAACTCCATAATTAATATCACAGGCTTGAACTAAAGTAATTACCGTATGATTAACTGTAAAATGGCAGTTTAAAGTCAAATTAATTACATGCTTCAAAGTTCATGTTTCAGTTAGAAGCAGCGTCAACCCCAGGCTGAATCCCAAACGACTCCATACTCCCTAAATAGCATGCTAGCCATGAGAGTTTCTAGCTCTCCAGCCAAACAGTGCATCATTTATTGAGTATGGATGTGTCCCAAATGACTATTTCGTAGCTGTATTTTGCACTGTTGGGATGCAGGATCCAGTATTTAAATTCCTACATAGTGCACTATGCAAAGTTTTCTTGTGTCAAGCTACAACAGCAGAACCTCTTTTGGTCCTATATTTAACCATATACAACACATTTTCTATCAGTCTGAAGAACATTTCACTGTTTATCATGCAAAGGGTTCTTTAAGTGTTCATAGTTCTATATATATATATATATAGTAAAATGTCTTTATTAAGGAACCCTCGAAGAGCCATTTTTTAAGTGTGATCTTTTAGGGTATATTTACACCATTTGTACATGGATGAATGAAAATGAACCTGCACAGCACCTTCATTTATGATCGTTCAAGATTTGTTTGGTCAAGGATGGAATGATATTGAAGACATGGACATGGACACTTGGTTAGTGTTGATTTCAGACCATTCTGATATTTTTACTTGGGCAACTCTAGTGTTTTTGTTTCATAATAAAGATGATGTTGGGTTATTTTATCCACCTTAAATAGTCCTACACTTGCATTTTGGTACATGTGGGTCTTATTTGGAAAATTCAAATGAGAAGTAGGCAAATAACCAGCTTAAACCTTGATATAATGGCTATGCACTTAAAAGCAAAGCTTGATTTATTTTGGGCGTTCATTGAATGACCCCAAATGTAACTCTACTATTATGTACCTGTAAAGGGTATCATAGCAAAATTAAAGTAAATGTGTACTCCGTGAAACTAAAAGGCCAGGCAGGACAGCCGTGTTCACCAACACAGGCCGACTCATTCATCTCTGAGCATTTTACATTTACTGTAGAAGCACATGCCCTTAATAACAGACATATTTTTCATGGCTGAGCCAATGTTCCACTTTTCTA